>NC_091169.1:20615867-20653367 GCF_040958095.1 Procambarus clarkii
GATATGAGGACAAGGAGCTGCGATATGAGGACAGAGGGAAGGGACAGTACCCAATCACCTGGACCAACGGACACCGAACGCCGACCTTGCAAGAATCAAGATCATCGCTAAACCGGCCAGTCCAAGTAGTTAGTTTCGGCGTGAACTTTGACCTTATCACATAAAGCAACTCCTAGACCACAGGGGGAACATCTGGAGGGAATGTCACCTCACTGTTAAGTGTAACTTACACCTCACAAGGGTGTAAGTTGTTAGTGGCGACGCTGGAAGACACTGATGAACACTGAAACCTCATCATTCACATGCTCCCTTACTCACTCCCCAACACTGACCCATCCCCCCCAAACTCATCTCCACCACCTCTGCCTCCTCACATCCCCCTCCACCCACATTTCTTTTTTCGGAGTAAAAGGGATGGAGAGACTGAGGCGAAGGGAAAGGTTAAGAAATGGGGGATATAAGGAGTTACGCCAGCAGGCGGACTGTCTGTCCGCCTTGCTGACACGATGTATGAGAGGGTGTTGGCGGCTAAGCTAAGCTTGCTCTGTATTGTCAGGGAGCTGTGAGTGTGAGTGTGTGTGTGTGTGTGTGAGTGAAATAAATATTAGTTAGTTAGTAGTTAGTTACTGTCGATTGACAGTTGAGACGCGGGGCCGAAAGAGCAGAGCTCAACCCACGCATCAACTAGGTGAATACATCCCCTAACAAACCCATCATCCCCACACTAACCCCTCCCCCACACTTGCCCCTCCCCACACA
This sequence comes from Procambarus clarkii, assembly GCF_040958095.1. NCBI lineage: Eukaryota > Metazoa > Arthropoda > Malacostraca > Decapoda > Cambaridae > Procambarus > Procambarus clarkii. Next base: position 20,616,627 of record NC_091169.1, read on the forward strand.
CTAACCCCTCCCCACACACTAACCCCTCCCCACACACAACCCCCCCACACACACTAACTCTCCCCCCCCCCCCACACACCACACTAACCCCCCCCCCCCACACACATACAGACGCATCCGCAGCATACTGAACGGCCTTGACCCCGAGTTGAGAGAGCGGCCGCTAGTGTTGGGTATCACTGTAACTTCCTGCCCCTCACACAGGTGTCTCTCACTCGTCCCTCTCCCTCAGTCCTCACTACCCGTCCCTCTTCCTCACTTCCACCCCTCCCACAACCCCTTCTCTTCATCTCCTCCATCCCCCTTCCTTCCTCCTCTCGTCTCTAGGCCTCCGAAACCACAACAGAGGACATTGGGACTGGCAGATTTGTAAAACTCATCCTGGAGACATTCACGTATCAACACCAGATGATTGATGGTTGAGAGGCGGGACCAATGAGCCAAAGCTCAACCCACCGCAAGGGGAGAATTGACGGAAGATATACGGATGTTCCGTCAATGCTGGATTTGATATATTCACCAGGAAAGAAGAGGAGATATTTGACAGATATTTGTCAGTACCTTCCCCTTGGGGAAAAGTGACAATGTCCTGGTGGAAAATTATATATGTATATTATACATAAATTTACATAAATAGTAAATTATACATTTCATATGCGTTATAACGAATAAGACAATGCAGAAAATGAAGCGGTTAAACCACTTGATTTTAAGAGGACACTATGGGGAACTTAGCAAATTCTTTAATAAATTCCATGGAAAGACTTTTTGTTGCTAGGCAAAGGAGTAAATGAGATGTATGCCAAATTTTGTGAGATATACGATGTATCTTGAGGTTATCTTGAGATGATTTCGGGGCTTTAGTGTCCCCTCGGCCCGGTCCTCAACCAGGCCTCCACCCCCAGGAAGCAGCCCGTGGCAGCTGACTAACACCCAGGTACCTATTTTACTGCTAGGTAACAGGGGCATAGGGTGAAAGAAACTCTGCCCAGTTCTTTATAAAGGTTCAGTTCTTGCACCAGTGATGTTCATCGTCTTAATAAACGATCTTCCGCCTTGGAAGACTTGTAAACTTGGACTGGACGGAAGAGCGACGGTCTCGCTTCATGCAGGTTGGCGTTCAATCCCCGACCCGGTCACTATAGTGTTTGGGCACCATTCCTATCCCCCCGTCCCATCCCAAATCCTTATCCTGATCACTTCCAAGTGCTATATAGTCGTAATGGCTTGGTGCTTTTCCCCTGATAGTGTCCTTAAACGATCAACCAGAAATAATACAGAATGATATGAATATGTTTATTCATATCAATACCAGAGGGAATACAGAATGATATGAATATGTTTGCTGATGATGCTAAGCTACAAGGGGGAAGATAACAGGCTTAGACGATTCTCATGTCATTCAAGACGACATAGATAAATTAAGTGTATGGAGCAACACTTGGCAAATGGTATTACCAACAGTACTGTTGCTTGGGGCGGCCTGCAGCCCCACATATCCGCTATTTGGTCCGGCAAGATTAGCAGCAATGTGTATAATTTTGGCCTTGAAGAAGTTCACCCTTTATCATTACTATTATTATTTTCTACCACAGACGTGGCTACACATTAACAACGCTAACCAGCATATAATATATATATATATATATATATATAATATATATATATATATATATATTATATATATATATACACATTTCTTCTGTCCTCTATGGACAGGGTTAGAGATCTGTTAAACATATAGTTCAGTGATTTATTGGGAAAATCAACCACACAAGGTGATTGAAGTGTTTTTAATGCTAATCAAACCTAACATAGATAAGTTCACCTTTGAATAGCCGTGGAGCTGTGACGTTCCTACAGCGTTCTCTGGTTATCTGAAGAATTACATGAATATGAATCCATGAATATGAATTATATGAATACACACACTAACGTAGAGACAATGACTAAGAGACTGTAAGGATTCTATGCACCTGTAGCGGGGGGTGGGGGGGGGTAGAAATAGCCTAAGCTACTCTATCCCTTTGAGATGTATCTTTTCTGGTCTCAATAAACGTACTTGAACTTGAATCTATGCCACTTGAACTTCTTGAACTTGAATCTATGCCACTTGAACTTCTTGAACTTGAATCTATGCCACTTGAACTTCTTGAACTTGAATCTATGCCACTTGTAGCACCTAAGAGCACTTGGTTCATTCTTCCAGGACCGCAGGCGCGACTGGTCTCAGAACAGCCCGGAGAATACTGGACAAACTGGTTTTTAATCTGTAAGTTGTATTCGTTCCTCACTAGAGCGAGATACACGATAGAGAGCCAGAGATGCCCACAATTATATTTTAACACGATAAGACAACTAATCCTCCTGTTTCGAGAGAAGTTTTTGTAACCATGTGCATAATAGTACACACATTGACGTACTAAGCAATTGCGTAGTAGAATTTGGTATTATTCACTTTATAGAGTAAAAAACAAATTTAAATATTCCTAAGCCTATTATAGCACATATATGTACTATATTAGGCCTCAGATTGCGTGTAATTAGGCCTAGGAAGGTTAGGTTAGGTTAGGTTGTCTTTGCAACATAAATACAAAACCTTTTCCTGGTTGTACAAATTCAATAGTATAGATTTCTACTTTCTCACTGCGTTGTACGTCGGTATATGTACTATGATCCTCATCGAAGACCACAGTACGAAACAAGAGATGGGCTGAATAAGAGGTATTGGTTATCTTGAGGTTATCTTGAGATGATTTCGGGGCTTTAGTGTCCCCGCGGCCCGGTCCTCGACCAGGCCTCCACCCCCAGGAAGCAGCCCGTGACAGCTGACTAACACCCAGGTACCTATTTTACTGCTAGGTAACAGGGGCATAGGGTGAAAGAAACTCTGCCCATTGTTTCTCTCCGGCGCCCGGGATCGAACCCGGGACCACAGGATCACAAGTACAGCGTGCTGTCCGCTCGGCCGACCGGCTCCAAATCTGGAACCTGGAAAACCTGTGGCAAATTATTAACAAAAATGTAATGACCAAACCAATCGATTTTTCTTTGAAGGGCGCGTTTATTGGGCAGCGTCACTCATCCTGTGAGTGAACATACCGCTGTAATGACAGTATCGGGCAGCGTCACTCATCCTGTGAGTGAACATACCGCCATAGTGACAGTATCGGGCACCGTCACTCATCCTGTGAGTGAACATACCGCTGTAATGACAGTATCGGGCAGCGTCACTCATCCTGTGAGTGAACATACCGCCATAGTGACAGTATCGGGCAGCGTCACTCATCCTGTGAGTGAACATACCGCCATAGTGACAGTATCGGGCAGCGTCACTCATCCTGTGAGTGAACATACCGCCATAGTGACAGTATCGGGCAGCGTCACTCATCCTGTGAGTGAACATACCGCCATAGTGACAGTATGTACCCAGATGGAGCTGGGATATAAGATCATCTGTACCCAGACACAGTTAGGACTAGTTTGCATCTCTAGTGTGAAAGGTTCTTGTTATCCAACTGTCATTTTTCTTGCAGTTGTGACGGCTACTTTATTGTGTTCTTTAATGGTAAGGTCTTCCGACATGAGTACATCCAAATCCTTTACATCGCCTATTCGTTCTATGTTATGATTTGACTTGGGTTTTGTATGTGATTTCCGTTTTTATATTTTCATTTTTTTCCATAGTACAGGAGCTGGAACTAATCTTAATATAAATACCCATATTATTTTATGTAACCAATCGAAAGATCTGATTTACGTCTGATTGGAGGTTTGCCGTGTCCTCTATGTTGTCTACTTTCATAAAAACTTCTAGTGTTATCTGCAAAGGATGATACAGTGCTATAGGTTGTGTCCTTGTCTATGTCTGATATGAGGATGAGAAAAAGTACTGGAGCAAGCACAGTACCCTGGGGGACTGTACTAGAGTAAGCACAGTACCCTGGGGGACTGTACCTGGAGCAAGCACAGTACCCTGGGGGACTGTACTGGAGTAAGCACAGTACCCTGGGGGACTGTACTGGAACAAGCACAGTACCCTGGGGGACTGTACTGGAGCAAGCACAGTACCCTGGGGGACTGTACTGGAGCAAGCACAGTACCCTGGGGGACTGAGCTCTTCACGGTTGATGGTCCGGATTTAATTTAGTTGACTATTACACATTGGGTTCTATTAGTTAGGAAATTGTAGATCTATCTACCTATTTTTTCCGATAATTCCTTTTGAACGCATTTTGTGTGCAATAACACCATGATCACATTTGTCGAAGGCTTTTGCGAAACCTGTGTAACTTACATCAGCGTTTTGTTTGTCTTCCAAGGCATCTAATGCCATGTCATAGTGGTACAGCAACTGTGACAGGCAAGAGCTGTTCTGAACCAATGCTGACCAGGGTTATGGAGATGCTCAGCCTTGCTGACCGTCAAAATGAAAACCAGAGAGCACTGGATGCTCAAGGCGTATGTGAAGGAGTAACAGTACCCCGCCCACACCCACACTGGGTGGGTACTGGGGCACCATGAAGTGGGTATCGGGTTAGCGTCTAACGCCATCTGAAGGTAGGATAACTGGTCATCTTCCGTGCTCGCATATTTACCCCTTGTCTGAGTCGAGTTTCAGCTCTGGGTTCCGCCCTCTTTGTGTACACGGGTAATGCATTCTGCCTCAACCACGGAATCCATTCAACAGGATCCAACACGTATGTGACTCTTCTTCCTTGGAACCTTTCGTCACCCCATGTGTTCATCATCACCCATGTGTCCATTACCCATGTGTCCATCACCACCCATGTGTCCATTACCCATGTGTCCTTCACCACCCACGGTGTTCTAAGAGCGAAGTGCTTGTTAACATTCAACAAAACGACATATTCATATTATCGACTTTCACAAATATCTTATGATGCATATAATGACCACTTTTACCACCCTTCCTTGTCTCTCTCTGTCTCTCTCTCTGTCTGTCTGTCTGTCTCTCTCTCTCTCTCTCTCTCTCTCTCTCTCTCTCTCTTCTCTCTCTCTCTCTCTCTCTCTCTGTCTCTCTCTCTCTCTGTCTCTCTCTCTCTCTGTCTCTCTCTCTCTCTGTCTCTCTCTCTCTCTCTCTCTCTCTCGATAAATGATAACACCACTAACAATTTCCTCATCAACAACAAAACTATGAACAGCTTCACTAGCAACAACAACAGTATAGACAACTGTTGTATTTGACCTCAACCACCACCCCTCCCTATCAACACCACCACCACTACCAGCACAACCACCACCTCCAGCTCAACCCCCGCTAACACCACCACCACAACACACTTGGCCTTCCTCCAACAATACCTACTATGTATTCCTGCACAGGTGCAGACCTGGGCGTCCAGGTGCTGTAGGCAGAGACAGATAAATGGTGGCAGAGAGAGAGAGAGAGAGAGAGAACGAGAGGAGAGAGAGAGAGAGGAGAGAGAGAGAGACGAGAGAGAGAGAGAGAGAGAGAGAGAGAGAGAGAGAGGAGAGAGAGAGAGAGAGAAAATACAAAAGCCCTCTCACCACATGGCCCCCTCTCAGTCCATGCCCTCACAACACATGAGAGGGCTACAACACTCAAGGAGTGTTGTAGAGTGTAAGGCAGCGTTCTGGGGATGCTCCCGGACGTAGGTTCGAATCCTCGCCACGGCCCTTGTGGATTTGTTCACTCAAGGAGTGAACATACGAGAGCCTCAAACTGTCACAGCCCCACTCCACGACGGAGGTGTCAGTGGGATGGCTAAAAGCTATATTCCAGTGGGGATGACTAAAAGCTATCTTCTGGTGGCGTTTACCTCACTAATTAAACTTTGAGAGAGTGATTCAGACTCAAAAGTCTTGTTTAATGACGAAACACAAACAAGATAATCAGGTCAAAAGATACAAAAAAGACGAAACAGGAAGATCCTGCTGTTTGCGGTTACTTAATCACGACGACAAAATCGCAGAAGAAAATCAAAATTTCGACGAAAAAATAAGACATTGTAAAGCCATTTAATTATGATTGATTATAGAGTAGGCCTATGAGCCCATAGTGCCTGGGTAACCCGGCGGTGCCCGGGTCTGTTTAACTTTCTCTGTCCTGTAATACACTAATCTATATAACAAGGTGACTTCATACATAGTCGATTCATCAACATTCAATCTAAGATATAGATAGATATCTTAGATAGAGATATCTAAGATATCATTCAATCCAAGATATCGATACATATTTAGAGATATTTAAGATATCATTCAATCTAAGATATAGATAGATATCTTAGATAGAGATATCTAAGATATTCAATCTAAGATATAGATACATATCTTAGAGATATTTAAGATATCATTCAATCTAAGATATAGATAGATATCTTAGATAGAGATATCTAAGATATTCAATCTAAGATATAGATACATATCTTAGATAGAGATATCTAAGATATCATTCAATCTAAGATATAGATAGATATCTTAGATAGAGATATCTATTTTTGCCTATCTATATCTTAGGTGATAGATATAGATAAACAAAAAATACAAACCACTGATTCATGTCATTCTTTACATACGATACCAAAATCATGATAACGGCTTCGGTGGAAAAATTTATAAATAACAGACTATTTTTTTACAACCTTTGGATTATACACACATGTTTTCCACGAAGTAATAACAACATGACTTTTAAACAGTGATGAAATCTCTAACTACTTACATACAGAACACGTAAGAGTCTAAGCAAGATACAGGATACAAAATGCAATCAGATCTCATCATAGAATGCTAATATGCTTCGTTCTCCTCCTCCTCTCCCCTTCTCCGTTGTATCTGTACTCTGCATTTGCCAGTGAGGTGAGCCCCTGGTAATGCAGGTTCGAATCCTGGTAGGGTCATAACGGTCGTAAGTGATTTATTGGTTTCGAGAATAGTTATAGTTCTCTTCCTCTTCATTGTGACTTTCCATTCTCCTTTACTCTACCTCTCCTCATCCCTATGACTATACCTCCCCTCCCCCCCGTCGGATTTCATAAACTCCTAGGGCCAGGTTCACGAAGCGGTTACGCAAGTACTTACGAACCTGAACATCTTTTCTCAATCTTTGGTGGCTTTGTTTGCAAATATTAAACTGTTAATGACCTACGAAGCACCAGGAAGCTGTTTATAATAATAACGACAGTTGATTGGCAAGTTTTCATGCTTGTAAACTGTTTGATAAACGTAACCAAAGCCGTCAAAGATTGAGGAAAGATGTACACGTTCGTAAGTACTTGCGTAACCGCTTCGTGAATCTGGCCCCCAGAGTCTGACGTGGCTTCCGCTCCTGTCGTTCCGCTCAACCTGGCATCAAGCTGTCACACTGACCACCAAATATTCCACGAGGCTGACTCACACACTTGACCTGCTCGTGTCCATAAACCTTCGTCAGAGCTGCGGGACCTCCTGCAGCCCCGCTCCTGTGCCAGGTAAGTCCACTACGGGCTCACCATAGCCCGTGCTACTTGCCCCGCTCCTGTGCCAGGTAAGCTACGGGCTCACCATAGCCCGTGTTACTTGCCCCGCTCCTGTGCCAGGTAAGTCCACTACAGGCTCACCATAGCCCGTGCTACTTGCCCCGCTCCTGTGCCAGGTAAGCTACGGGCTCACCATAGCCCGTGTTACTTGCCCCGCTCCTGTGCCAGGTAAGTCCACTACGGGCTCACCATAGCCCGTGCTACTTGCAACGTTTTGTTCCCTGTAACTGAATCTTAAACAACAACAACAGCTCAACCACTTGGGCTGGACGGTAGAGCGACGGTAGAGCGTCATGCAGGTCGGCGATCAATCCCCGACCGTTCAAGTAGTAGGGCACCATTCCTTCCTCTCCCCCCATTCCGTCCCATCCCAAATCCTTATCCTGACCCCCTTCGAAGTGCTATATAGTCGTAATGGCTTGGCGCTTTCCCTGATAGTTCCCTTCTCTTCTGTCTCCTCCCTGTTTTGGGCACAAAAAAAATATGCCATCATCCACTGTGATGCCGCTGGGCACAACCTGTCGTCTCCTCCCCCACATTAGGCCTCCCAATAGGCTCGTCCAGTCATGGCGCCTCCCCACCTCACTCTCCATTTAGGGGAAAAAGCCATCAATAATCCCCTCCATCTTTGTCAGTCATCACTCACGGCGGATATCTTGGTATCAACACACCATTTAAGCTATACACCTCACAGCTTATGGCGCTGTGAGGTGTATAGCTCTTGGTATCAACACACCATTTAAGCTATACACCTCACAGCTTATGGCGCTGTGAGGTGTATAGCTCTTGGTATGAACACACCATTTAAGCTATACACCTCACAGCTTTGGGATAATTTCCACAGTAAAGACAGTGAAACTTACTCATTGCAGCTATTTCCTACAACAACACATTAACGACAGCGTGTACTGGATCAGGAACAGCACCAGGGGGCTATATATAATCAAGGGCTATGGGAACTTCCACTCCTGTGCCAGGTAAGTTCACTACGGGGCTCACCATAGCCCGTGCTACTTGGAACTTGTTCCGAGTAGCTGAGTCTATAACAACAACAACGGACCTTCCACGGTGAGATCAGCTCACCCCCGTTACTGAGATGGGGGACAACATATTAGGCAATATTTAGAAGCGTGCAACAGCGAGGCCTGTTGTATGCACGACGCGTCCGACAGTCCTGACGTAAGAGCGCCAGGTTACGGCCCTCGTAACACCCAAGACTCTCCCCAAGACATTATCTTATCTTGTGGTTATCTTGTGATGATTTTGGGGCTTAGTGTCCCCGCGGCCCGGTCCTCGACCAGGCTTCCAATCCCCAGGAAGCAGCCCGTAGCAGCTGTCTAACTCCCAGGTACCTATTTATTGCTAGGTAACAGGGGCATTAGAGTGAAAGAAACATTTTGCCCATTTGTCTCCGCCTAGACCGGGGATCGAACCCGGAACCTCAGGACTAGGAATCCGAAGCGCTGTCCACCCAGCTGTCATCATTACAACAGTTGTAACATCAGCCAGTTACTGCCAGAGGCTCTGAGGTATGACCATAGACTAAATGACCACCTTATCTTTAAGCTACCTTTCAACAATTCTCAGGATCAACGTCCCTGCGTCCCGGTCTCTGACCAGGCCTCTTGGTTTGGTGGTCTGGTCAACCAGTCTGTTCGGTGCAGCTGCTCACAGCTTCACGTGTGAATCACAGCCTGGTTGATCAGGTATCCATTGAGGGTGTTTATCAAGTTCTCCTTTGAAGACTGTGAGAGGTCAGCCAGTTACGTGTATAGGGAGTGTTGAAAGGTCTTGGGGCTTTTGATGTTCAGAGGTCTCTCTCAGCACACCAATTGCTCCGATGCTTTTCAATGGGGTTAATTTTTTACATCCTGCCATGGCTCCTGGTTTCATGTGGTTTTATTTCCTTGTGCAGATTTGGACCCAGTCATTTTAGTGTTTTCCAAGTGTAAATTATTATGTTTCTCCCCTCCCCCTTTCCCTGCGTTCTAGAAAAATGCTGATTGTAAGATTTTAATCAGTCCCAATTATGTAAATGTTGATAAGATTCTAGCATTAAAAGCTCTTTGCACGCTCTCCAGGTCAGCAATTTATCTAGCTTTGAATGGAGCTGTTATTGTGCAACAGTATTCCACTTTAGAGAGCACTAGCGTCTTGAAAGATATCATTGGTATGGCATCTCTTTGTTGAAAGATTCTCGTTATCCAGCCTCTTAATTTTCTTGCAGTTGTGACAGTTACTTTATTGTGTTCTTTAAAAGGTCTTTCTACGTGATTAAATCCAAATCTGTTATACTACTTTTTCGTTATATAACGTGATTTGAATTCGTTTTTTATATGTGGTTTCCGTTTTCATATTTTCGTTTTTCCATAGAGCAGGACCTGGAACTTATCATGAAATATCATATTATTTTCTATGGTCCACTGAAAGATCTGTTTGACATCAAGTTTGGAGGTTTGCTGTGTCCTCTACAATAAAATCTACTTTGTCTGCTCACATAAAAATCCTTGTGTCATCTGCAAAATGTCACGGTACTATCGATTGTGTCCTAGTCTATGCCCGACATGAGGATTAGAAACAGTACTGGAGCAAGCACAGTACCCTGGGGAACTGGACTTTTCACGGTGGATGACCCCGATTTTTCGTTTGTTTGACTCTTACACACTGGAGAAAATTAAAAGTTCGTTAGCGAACTTAGTTCGTTCGTTAGTTAGTTCGTTAAATTAAAGATCTATCTTCCGACTAAGTCAGTAATTCCTTTTGAGCTCATTTTGTGAACAATAACACCATAGTTACACTTATTGAAAGCTTTCGCGAAATCCGTGTATATTATTTCATAGTTTTTCTTCCAAGGCATCTAAGGCCACGTCATGGTGGCCCAGCAGTTGTGAGAGGCAGGAGCACCCTGTTTTAAAATCATGTTATCCGGAGTTATGTAGTGCTGTGATTCCATATGTTTTGTGATCTTACTTCTCATCAGTCTTTCAGAGATTTTGATGGTGTGATGTTAAGTGTTATCGGTCTATAATTGTTTGCTTCTGCTTTATTTCCTCCTTTATAAAGTGGTGCTATCCCTGCTATTTTAAATATATCGTGGGTAACACCGTATTCTAGGCTGCGTCTCCAAATAAAGTTAAAGCATGTGATAGTGGGTTTTCACGTCTTGGAGAATACGGAATTCCAGGAGGTCAGCCCCACCCTCATCCTCAATATTCTCAGGAGAAGGAGGAGGAGGAGGGCCTCCTGATGTAATGAGCATTGCCGGGTAGAGCACTACCGGCCCAATCACTCCACACCAATTCCAAAATCCACCGCAACAAGTAGAGGGCGTGGTTCAGGTATTTAGCGACGCGACCATGCGCCACAAACGCCATAAAGTCAGGGTCACCATCCTGGACGACCTCCATCCTCATCTACACCAAGAGCGACCACCTAAAGACCATCACTAACACTACACCCTCCGACATCAGGCAAGAAGGAACAGGAATAACGATCTACTTCACGAGAAAAGGACCTGGACATAGTAAAGGAAGCCGCGAGGGCACTATGCAAAGCGCACCTCACCCCCTCCGCCTTCCCACGACGATATAATACCGACCGACTCATCTTCATCACCACGGGAGACATCTCCCGTCACGCAGGGTGCAGTCGCACCTCCACAGATCTCCAGTATCATCTATTGATACTGGTAATGGCTCAAAAGGGCAACCACTTACGGGCTATTCATGCCCGTGCCACCTTTTGGGTGGCTTAATCTTTATCAATCAATCAATCTTCATCACCACGGGAGACATCTCTCGTCATGCAGGGTGCAGTCGCACCTCCACAGATCTCCAGTATCATCTACTGATACTGGTTATGGCTCGAAAGGGCCACCACTTACGGGCTATTCATGCCCGTGCCACCTTTTGGATGGCTTAATCTTCATCAATCAATCATCTTCATCAGTGAGGCCAGCCTCTGGATCACAGACCGCGGCATCGACACAATAATACATAACATCTAAGAGAAAAACCAACTTATGTCGCTGACATTTGTCTCGGTCATCAATGATAACGGTCTTCACTAACCAACCATGAAACTGACATTTCCCACAGTAGCTGCGGCTAACCTGGCCACCAGGCATAGAATCAACTGCTTTGGCGTCAAGAACCCGCCGCACCAAATAAAGAAGGAGCGTGTCTAGGATATTCAACAGTGCTTCAAGTGCTACGAATACTCCCACCCCTCTCTAAAGGCACTACGGGCTCACCATAGCCCGTGCTACTTGGAACTTTGTTCCAGGTAGCGAATCTTTAACAACAACTCCTGCCCCGCCAGCAAGTGTCAACATCTCACCCAGAGGTGCAGCATCTGCGCCCAGAATCACCATTACACAATCTGCAAGTCAAACACCAAGTGCTGCCTGCTTTGCAAAGGCGAGCATCCAGCGATCTCCCACCGCTGCCCGCGAAGACAAGAGGTCATCAAACAACTGGCTGAGTCGAAGAAGGCTGAACTAGGCACCGACGGCGCCACCTTGCATCACCTCCAACACCCGCCAGCCAACCAGAAGCCTTCCCCGTCTTACCAAGAAGAGGCGCCACCCACCAGATATCCCAACCATCCCACTGAGGCAACACTGGTCAGTCGGCCCCTGCCTCAATAACCCTCCCTGCCCGAGAAGGAATCATTCCAGGCCATCGGGCTTACAGAGAGACGTGCTGGGCAAGCAATCATCGGTTCGTCACGATACTCAACTCGCTGTATGTTGCCAACGGCCTCGACACCATTACAGCCCCAGAAGAAGTACTTTCCGCCTCTACAGCAACGACCTCTGCCCAAACCTAAATACCATCCACCACACCTGACGCACAAGCAGCAGCACCCTCTACACCGGCTACCAACTCTTGCTCAACAAAGCCACCACCTACTATCAGCCCGGACGAGGCGCTCGCCGATCCCGCTGCCTTTGCCTGTCACCCGCGCTACCAACGCGCCAGTAAGAGCGACAACCGGAATACCACGTCCAAACAACCGTTTGGACGTGGGTATTCCGCCAATACCCACGTCCAAACGACCCGCCTTGGAAACCCCTTCTGACTCGTCGGAGGAACACCTCCACACCACCGATACGACACCCCAGAAGCACCTTCAACGAACGTGAAAGGGCAGCCCCGCCATATCAACGCGCACACAGGGAAAAAGAACAAAAGATAAAAACCTATAAGCATGAACACCACCCGTCCCAAACAGCCTAACCTCAAGGAAGACACAACAGCCAGCGACCATCATAACCCATCAACACACAGGTATAAACCTCCATCCTCCTCTTCAGGGGGGGTAGGGACGACCTAAATATTGCCCGCTTTTTTGTCTTTTTCATTTCCTGGGCCCCAGACCACCACCGAGAAGACCGCCACGGAAGACAGAAGACTTGAGCACCACCGAAGAAGTACTGCCACACCCGCCCTGCCAAGCCCGACCCGAGGCCTAGCCAGCCATGGAGTGTTCAACTGAGTGTAGCTCAGCATCATTCAACATGCAGTTGGGCTAAGCCCTGGCTCTTTTCTACAACTTCAGCGCTTCCTCTCGCCGACTTCTCTTCAGCTGTACCCACCTCAAGCTCGCCAACTGGGTATCGTGTCCTGTATCTAGTCTAGTCTAGCTAAATCGATTCCATTTCTCTACACGAAACAGAGGGGGTAGAAATGCGAGAGCAAAAATATACTAATCATAAAGCGCTCCATTAGTATACCTAATGATGATAATAATTATAACAATTACACAGTTAATTAATCTCACCTGAAAAAAACTCGTCATTGACAAAACAATTAAAATCTTCGTGTAACGATAGAAATTCCTGTGGAGTTGTTAATTACATATAACATCCGCTTTGAAAGCAGTTGTTACATACGGTACATTGAAGACAAGGTTTCTAACTCCTCCAGTTCTCTCACATATAAACAATTACTCACGGAATATATTTATGAGGAAACGAAAACGTCTTAAACTTAAGCATTTGTAATCCACTACATTTTGTAACAGGAATATAATTGCAATGTCAAATTAATTACATTATATTGCAATGGTTTTTATTCTCACCCCAGCGAGACATTCTCACTGGAGCATGACAATGGAACATGACTCTCACTGGAGCATGACAATGGAACATGACTCTCACTAGAGCATGCCACTAGAACATGACTCTCACTAGAGCATGCCACTAGAGCATGCCACTAAGAGCATGTCTCTCACTAGAGCATGCCACTAAGAGCATGTCTCTCACTAGAGCATGTCACTAAGAACATGACTCTCACTAGAGCATGCCACTAAGAGCATGTCTCTCACTAGAGCATGCCACTAAGAGCATGTCTCTCACTAGAGCATGTCTCTCACTAGAGCATGCCACTAAGAGCATGTCTCTCACTAGAGCATGTCTCTCACTAGAACATGACTCTCACTAGAGCATGCCACTAAGAGCATGTCTCTCACTAGAGCATGTCTCTCACTAGAGCATGCCACTAAGAGCATGTCTCTCACTAGAGCATGCCACTAAGAGCATGACTCTCACTAGAGCATGTCTCTCACTAGAGCATGTCACTAAGAACATGACTCTCACTAGAGCATGCCACTAAGAGCATGTCTCTCACTAGAGCATGCCACTAAGAGCATGTCTCTCACTAGAGCATGTCTCTCACTAGAGCATGCCACTAAGAGCATGTCTCTCACTAGAGCATGTCTCTCACTAGAGCATGTCACTAAGAACATGACTCTCACTAGAGCATGCCACTAAGAGCATGTCTCTCACTAGAGCATGCCACTAAGAGCATGTCTCTCACTAGAGCATGCCACTAAGAGCATGTCTCTCACTAGAGCATGCCACTAAGAGCATGTCTCTCACTAGAGCATGCCACTAAGAGCATGTCTCTCACTAGAGCAAGTCTCTCACTAGAGCATGTCTCTCACTAGAGCATGCCACTAAGAGCATGTCTCTCACTAGAGCATGCCACTAAGAGCATGTCTCTCACTAGAGCAAGTCTCTCACTAGAGCATGTCACTAAGAACATGACTCTCACTAGAGCATGCCACTAAGAGCATGTCTCTCACTAGAGCATGCCACTAAGAACATGACTCACTAGAGCATGCCACTAAGAGCATGTCTCTCACTAGAGCATGCCACTAAGAACATGACTCACTAGAGCATGCCACTAGAACATGACACTAGAGCATGCCACTAGAACATGACTCTCACTAGAGCATGCCACTAGAACATGACACTAGAGCATGCCACTAGAACATGACTCTCACTGGAGCATGCCACTAAGAACATGACTCTCACTGGAGCATGCCACTAAGAACATGACTCTCACTGGAGCATGCCACTAAGAACATGACTCTCACTGGAGCATGCCACTAAGAACATGACTCTCACTGGAGCATGCCACTAAGAACATGACTCTCACTGGAGCATGCCACTAAGAACATGACTCTCACTAGAGCATGCCACTAGAACATGACTCTCACTAGAGCATGCCACTAAGAACATGACTCTCACTAGAGCATGCCACTAAGAACATGACTCTCACTGGAGCATGCCACTAGAACATGACTCTCACTGGAGCATGCCACTAAGAACATGACTCTCACTGGAGCATGCCACTAAGAACATGACTCTCACTGGAGCATGCCACTAAGAACATGACTCTCATTAGAGCATGCCACTAGAACATGACTCTCACTAGAGCATGCCACTAAGAACATGACTCTCACTAGAGCATGCCACTAGAACATGACTCTCACTAGAGCATGCCACTAAGAACATGACTCTCACTAGAGCATGCCACTAAGAACATGACTCTCACTGGAGCATGCCACTAAGAACATGACTCTCACTGGAGCATGCCACTAGAACATGACTCTCACTGGAGCATGCCACTAAGAACATGACTCTCACTGGAGCATGCCACTAAGAACATGACTCTCACTGGAGCATGCCACTAAGAACATGACTCTCACTGGAGCATGCCACTAAGAACATGACTCTCACTAGAGCATGCCACTAGAACATGACTCTCACTGGAGCATGCCACTAAGAACATGACACTAGAGCATGCCACTAGAACATGACTCTCACTGGAGCATGCCACTAAGAACATGACTCTCACTGGAGCATGCCACTAAGAACATGACTCTCACTAGAGCATGCCACTAGAACATGACTCTCACTAGAGCATGCCACTAGAACATGACTCTCACTAGAGCATGCCACTAGAACATGACTCTCACTAGAGCATACCACTAGAACATGACTCTCACTAGAGCATGCCACTAGAACATGACTCTCACTAGAGCATGCCACTAAGAACATGACTCTCACTAGAGCATGCCACTAAGAACATGACTCTCACTGGAGCATGCCACTAGAACATGACTCTCACTGGAGCATGCCACTAAGAACATGACACTAGAGCATGCCACTAGAACATGACTCTCACTGGAGCATGCCACTAGAACATGACTCTCACTGGAGCATGCCACTAAGAACATGACACTAGAGCATGCCACTAAGAACATGACTCTCACTGGAGCATGCCACTAGAACATGACTCTCACTGGAGCATGCCACTAAGAACATGAATCTCACAAGAGCTGGTAGTGCGTGTGCCTTGGGATTCCATAGACGCGGGTTCGATTCCATGGAACGGCTTCAATATTTGATCATATTCTAAAACAAAAGACCACTGCATCAGCTGTTAAACCAGACAGCAAACAAGCACACAAACTTGCAAACCCGTCCCTGCGACTAGCCAGAAGTGGATCAGAACCTCCGAATTAGGATCCAGCTCCATCTATTCTTGGGCGGCAACCTCTTAATCTCCAGCTATACGATCTTCTCATTATACCATCAGCACACGAAAGCTGTTTGCCTCTTCGGAGCATAATTTGACTAACCGCCAAAGCCGTCAAAAGTCATTGGCATTCAAACACGCAATCAGTAGTAACTGCCGAAGTCGTCAAGTCACTGACATTCAAACAAGCAATCAGTAGTAACTGCCAAAGTCAAGTCACTGACATTCAAACAAGCAATGACAGTCTCGTGTTGATAGATCTATCATCCGCCCCATTGCCGTATGTAACGTCTCTTCTATCATCTTTGGTTTTCAAATCTTTGGCGCGTAATTGAATTTACCACCAAAATGATTGTCTTTCAGACACATGGAGAGTTTAAACTCATTACCAAACTCGCGTAAATCCGTCTGTCCAGCAAGAAACGTGAATTATGAACTGCACATTCATCTATTTTTTTCCCCCCTGAGCGTAATTTGATTTTCCGACAAGCAAACTCCTCGTTACAAATTCATGAGGATGATAAACTTACAAATTTTATTCCACTTAACTATTCGATAGCCTATTACAGTAGGCTAATTATCACGGCACGATTCGCCTGTAACTTTTGAGACTAAGTAGGCTACACTGCTTTATACAAGTAGTCTACGTTTTTGACTCATAATCGAGGATTCCTATTTCGACCCCCAGGCGGGACAGAATTAGCTGGGCGCGTTTCCTGTCAATTGATACTTCTGTTGAGCTAATAGTAAACAGGAATCCGGGAGTGAGGCAACTGTTGTGGGTTGCGTCTTGGGGAGGGTCAGTAGTTGGCTTAGCGGGGACTCTGATTAACCCAAGTACAGGCTTCCTGTCCCCGACAACGGGAATAGTCTCAGTATCAAGAGATGTACATAATGCACATTCTTTTTGTCTATATCATGTTGCACACTGTTTCTGACTGTGTATATCATGTTGCACACTTTAACTGCTGCAGACCAATTTAACTGTGGCGGGTTGACGCTGCAGTCGTGACTCTTTATCAATGTCGTTCAACTGCTGAAGCTGTTATTTCTTTAACTGCACAAGGCGTTGTTCCAGTGTTAACTATTGGTAGCTGTCGTCTTGATCGTGGATGACTCTCTTGGCGTGGCTGACTTGAAGAGGAGTTGACTGTACACAGACGTTAAGCGAATCGCGTCCGTCATTGCTGTCATAACATTTTTGCTCTGGCCATCGCCGGAGGCTTTCGACATTGGCAGGTTGGTGATCTGTCGCACCCTGCACTGGCCGTATCAGTCGCTGAGAGTCGACAGGCGTCGTGTGGTCGTCGCCCCCACACTACATGATCTGTCACTCCGTACAAAATATAACGTAACCTAGCCAGAAACCACCAAAAACCTCCAAAAACACAGCAATCCACCTAACCTATCGAGTCTGATGCATAGAAAACGTGAGATATTTGTGAGCCGTGATCTGACACATTAGGCTGCATTTGTTACGCTATTACCATAACGTGAAAAATGCGACCTATTAGTTGACAAGACGGGCTGTAGCCACCTGACAATGTCGGAGGGTAAAACTGGTCTTACCGGTACCTCCAGTACTCTCCCACATGGACGGACACTGTCAACACACACACATATAACCTGACTTAATGTACATAAGCGAATTGGGTTCAACACGGAGACTATTTATTAATAAAATCAATTTTTCCTACAATGATAGAATGTATAGTGACAGTTCGCAAAAAGTTCACGATTTGTACTTTTGGAATACACAAGGGCATAAAAGAAACTATACACATGATAACAGCGTATTATACAAACACAAACCACATGATAACACCAGACAATAGAGACAAATCACATGATAACACCAGACAATTGAGACAAATCACATGATAACGGCGGATTATACAAACACAAAACACATGATAACACCAGACAATAGAGACAAATCACATGATAACACCAAACAATAAAGACAAATCACATGATAACGGCGGATTATACAAACACAAAACACATGATAACACCAGACAATAGAGACAAATCACATGATAACACCAAACAATAAAGACAAATCACATGATAACGGAGGATTATACAAACACAAACCACATGATTAACACCAGACAATAGAGACAAATCACATGATAACGGCGGATTATACAAACACAAACCACATGATTAACACCAGACAATAGAGACAAATCACATGATAACGGCGGATTATACAAACACAAACCACATGATTAACACCAGACAATAGAGACAAATCACATGATAAATGAAAGAATATACAAACGATAACAAAGACAGGAAGAAGAATAAAGAGAGACAAAAGTGCAGAGGAAAATAATCACGCCAAACTCAACCTCCAAAATTAATTATTCGTTCAACCTTCGTTGTCAAGAGATAAATTATCGCAATTAAATTATTTGCAACATTAGCTGCCCAGTCTACTGGATTACACTTTTACTTCTTCGTATTATCATTATTATTATTTATATTATTGTCATTATTATTATTATTATTATTATTATATTATAATTATCTGTTATTGCTGGATTATTATCATTTTTATTATTACCTTTATTATTATTGAGAAAATTCACTGGGACTGAGGTGACGCAAACTGATAATCTATTAATCACAACACAAAAAAAATCATCATTATCCTTACCAGCATCATCACATTGTCGCCATCCCAATCACCATCCACCATCCCAATCACTACCATCGTCATTACCACCAACACCAACAGCCTGACAGACCACAACTAGTAAGCAGAGGAAGCCAGCTGGTCAGAAACTGGGCCTTTAGGACATTAATCCCAGGGACTACCAAGCGGTGGAGCAAGTAGCCATCATACACACAACATACACCCCACGACATACGCCACATGACACACAATACACACGACACGCGATAATATGACACACAAGCACACACACGCCTTGGCAATACGACACATGATACATACCACACGATAAACAACACATGATCCACAATATACCTCACACATGCCATGACCCAACAGGTGGGCCAGCAACACCACGGCCAGGTGGGCCAGCAACACCACGGACAGGTGGGCCAGCAACACAGAGGACAGGTGGGCCAGCAACACCACGGCCAAGTGGGCCAGCAACACCACGGACAGGTGGACCAGCAACACCACGGACAGGTGGGCCAGCAACACCACGGACAGGTGGGCCAGCAACACCACGGACAGGTGGGCCAGCAACACCACGGACAGGTGGGCCAGCAACACAGAGGACACACGACACAACTCACATTCCTTCACGGAACAGGAGCCAAGGGGTAGAGGGGGATAGGAGGGATGAAGGGCAGGGGGATGGTAAAGAAAGAGGGAAGTGGGAGGGAAGAGGGAGGAAGGAAGGAGGAAGAAGGGGGGGAAGAAAGACGGGGAGAAGGAATGGGGAATAACAGGGGGAAAGAGATTAGGAGGAAGGTAGGAAAAGGACACGGGAAGGATGGGGGAGAAAGGCAGGGACAGTGAAGAGGAAGAAGGAAAATAATGAAAGGGGGCGGAAAATATGAGGAAGAAGAGCAAGAGGAGATGAAGAGATAATGCAAAAGAAGAGGAAGAACAGAGCGAAAAAGGAAGAGCAGGGGAGAAAAAAAAAAAAGAGATTAAACAACAGAGTAATGACGTTAGGGGTGGAAACATCCACTCACATCAAATTGAATTACTGATGTAACCACACCTTGATCAAAGTCTATAGCCTATCCACTTCAAAATCGCCCCCCAAAAAGTATAAATACTTAACACTTACAAGACGCTAGTTTATTTCCCAAGTGCTGGCTGTCTCCTGAAGGTCAGACGTGAGGCTGGGTGCGGTGCAGTAAGTGTTTTTGTAAGTAGACTCAAACCTTGAGCGGCTGGATGCATAAGGCATTGCACGCCACCTGCAACTGAAGCAATGCAGTTCGACGGGGTGTGCGTCGTGTTCCGTCCGACGGATACCATGATCGATTCGTCACATCGTCGCAATGTTTGGATTTAAGTACACCGCGCTCAGATCATCATACGACGACGGGCTCTTATCTGGCAGCTGGTGGATATTATAACATGCTCAACGAAACTCCGGAATACAAGGAAATGGCGGCGTAATCCCCTGCAAACACAAACCGTAACTGTCCCTATTTTCCGCTTGTTACAACCTGTAATAAGGTTGTTACATCTTGGTATAACGTTTTAATAGATGTGTTAGAACGTTGTTACAACTTGCTATGTTGAGTGTTACAACTTGTTAGGTGTTACAATTGGTTTGAATATGGTAGGAACGTCGTAGTTTCGTGTTCGGCGGGGTATACACAGATCTCACACGCCCAGGAATACAAGCAAAAATATCGATGTAACATAAGCATCCTTAACATGTCTCGGAATGTGACCCTGGCGTAAGCGAGCATAAAATACGGATAAAAGAACAACACTGGAAAATATACGAAAATAATATCAAATTCCTATCAAAACTAACCCAAATAGTGATAATCAAAAAAGTTGAATCGACAGCTTCCGTCGTCAGAAGCCTAGTCCTCCGAAGCTACTACTGTACTCGTCCCAATACTATCTCCTTCAAATAACATAGAGGAAGATACAAATTGCAGTAATGCTTCATTCCTCGTGTACTGTACTATTATCTTTGAATGAAACACCTACTGAGGACAAACTAATAATAATAATATAAACAAAGTCCTACAATGGGTCACAGAAAGTAATAGGCTATGTTCTTTAACCAAGAAAAACTCCAGCACCTTTAGTATGGGAAACAAAACAAATGTTTAAAATTAAAATAAACCCAAAACGGTAATCAAACCACACTATAGAGACCGAAGAGTATTCACGACAGAAAATATTACGTTTAAAGAGCACATTAGAGAAACTACGCTATCACATTTACAAGAACTACCATTGGTTGGATAACAAAATTTTTTTATAAAAGAGCAGAAAAGTCAATTAAAGTATTTGTGTAGACATTTATATTCTTTAGACTGGACTACTGAGACACATTTAACTGCTCATTTTAAGGCAGACAAAATACCTAATATAGAATACCTAGAGACTATTCACTACAAGAAAAAGACAATGCAACTACGGAGATATGCCATAAAATCCCCCAAAACTTTGCTCCCTGTAAGACAAGTGAGAGATGAGGCATTATGTGCACCTGTGAAATATTGATACCATTGGTTCCACATTAAAAAAAAATAAAAAAAAAATCCACAGCCATCTTATAGAATAAAATCTATTTTTTTCCCCGATACAGTATCTTAGATTTTCAATCTTTACAGAAACATCTCTTGTGCATTTGTCTCGCCTCCGGATTACAATTATTCTCTTCTTAAGCTTATGCAAGAGAACAATTTTTCCCTTTTACAAAACTGATTACAAAAATTTCATATTGCCAAAATATGAAAAATATAGATAGATTATCTACACTACCAGGTTATAAAGACTCTGTGATTAAAGAGCTCCAGTACTTTACCTTACAATATAAGTGGAATTATATACTAATATATCTTTGTGCTCAAAAAGGGTACTATGCAAATGCCTATGTTAAACAGCGATATGTAAAAACTAATAACCTGACTGATCAGGCTGTAAATCAGGACAATGAGACCAGGATTCATCGAGTATTTACTCAACCACTTTCGAAACCTGAACATCTTTCCTCAATCATGGCATGTTTACATTTATTGAAGGTTATAAGCTCTGAAGCCCTACGAGGTTGTTTATAACAATAATAACCATGAGTTGTGAAGTTTCCAAGCTCGTAAACTGTTTAATAAAAGTAAACAAAGCCACCATGATTAAAGAAAGATGTAAAAGTTTCGTGTGGGTTCCATAAGTCCTTGTTGACTCCTGGCACTGGTCAGGAGTAATCAAGCTCCTCGTCAGCAGCATTTAGTTCAACGTACGTCGTGTTTAATTCGATGTACACCTTTCTCACCTCGACGTACACCACGATCAGTTCGACGTACTCCCTGATCAGTTCAACATCTGTAACGTTCGATTCGACATTCAGCTTTCAAGCTTGAAGTGTCCCCATGCTAGGTTCAGCTTGAATGTTATTCAGTGCGACGTACGCCATATTTATTGCGATATACGCTGCGTTGAGTTCAATTTACGCCATTCTCAGTCCACCAAGCACCACTCTCTGGCTTACATCAAAGAGTGGTGTTCACCTACATTATTTTACAATAAACAACTATATACTAGTATATTAGAACAGATGTCAAAATGTCGGTACATTAAT
This sequence comes from Procambarus clarkii, assembly GCF_040958095.1. NCBI lineage: Eukaryota > Metazoa > Arthropoda > Malacostraca > Decapoda > Cambaridae > Procambarus > Procambarus clarkii. The sequence continues at coordinate 20,639,226 of NC_091169.1, forward strand.
TATTTGAGTAATCACAAATTACAGTAATACTATATATATATATATATATATATATATATATATATATATATATATATATATATATATATATATATGTGTGTGTGTGTGTGTGTGTGTGTGTGTGTGTGTGTGTGTGTGTGTGTGTGTGTGTGTGTGTGTGTGTGTGTGTGTGTGTGTGTGTGTGTGTGTGTGTGTGTGTGTGTGTGTGTGTATAATATTGTACAGTTTTACTTACCTTTCATGCTTTGTGCCCTTTTAACAGAGGATCCATGCTTTCTCTCCGTTCTGACGGTGGCACTGCCACTGCTAGTAGTGGTGGTGGTGGTGTCAGTGGCAGCAGAGGCGTCGACACTGGACACTACTGTAACTCCGTGAAACACCACACAAGTCTTCGGTGGTTCCACTTTGTTAAAATCTATGAATTCGAACTCACTCTCTGCATCGGACCATGTAAAGGAGAGGGTGTCGTCGACAATGACCTGGTCTCCGGCTTGAATCTCTGTGCTCTTAGTACTAGCGGGACTCAACACCACATCACGGTGACCCCGCACAGCGATTTCACTAGTCTCCCGAATCATCAAAGGAGCCATCTTTTCCAGCCTTAACCCATCTGCAGACTGGGAGTCCACTTCAGTCTCTGGTGGGTTTAGGTACCTGTCTCCAAGAAGGTCCTGAAAGGTCTTGGGCGACTGGAGATCACTTGGGGCATCAGAGTCACCTACTGGGCACATACCACTTATGTCAGAGCATCTTCTGTTCGGCATGGATATCCTGGGACTTGCATGCGATGCAGAAAGTGATCTTGTCCGGGGCTTCTTCTTGTTCTTGAGAGGGGATCTATGTCCACCAGCCTTCCCTGTCTTTGGGGCGAACATGTCATAATCCAGATTATCTAGATCAGAGTCTGTTTCAGAGAATGATTCAAATTCCTCATTCTGTCTGATATCATCGTCGGAGAAGGATTCAGAGAGAACCACCACACTGCCTTTATTCTTGAGGTGAGTCTGTACATCATTATGACTCATGCTCTTCTTCACTTTCACCTCAACTTTACTCCCTACATCCGAATTCACTGGCCTTCCTGCCTCCTCACTAGGGGAAGAAAATCTTGCCAACTTGAAGCCGATTTTATCGCACAATTTCGGAATAAAGGGCGAGACTGCAGGGTAGGAGTACCTGGTTGGTCGTTTAGGTGTCAGAGTCTCCGAGAGCGTCACTTTAGACATCTCTCCGCTATTGCTTTCTGTTCCCTCTGATCTTTCTTTGGGCAGGTTAACGTCGTTATTAGCTTCAATTGGCGGATCCTGGGGCCCATCTTGGGGACGAAGCTGCAGAGGCTTTGTTCGCAGAGGGGTTACCTTCTGCGTAATTTCCATACCATCGCCTTCTTTAATGGTAATAACAGTGACATTACCTTGAGGAACCAAGTCTACAGACACGGAGTTTCTGCATTCATTCTCATCTGCTGAGTTGTCACTATCATCGATGAAAGGGATGGAATCGATGGAGCCAAGAGGACGCAGGCTCTCTTTTTGCCTCTTAAGCCTAGCTTGTGTGGCTGTCATTCGTGTTAAGGCCAGAGGGTTTTGGCCCACGAAGCTGATGGCCTCGTATAGTTCTTCGTCTTGCTTGTTTACATCTGTCGCCTTCACCGGTATATCAAGCAGCTCCTCGTCTTTCACACGACGGATAATCTGATAGTTTTCATAGTTTTCGTCGTCGTCATTAATCAACTTCCCGTCCTTTGTCATCCTAATCACTTGGCAGTTCTCGTAGATGTGCTCATCTTCGTCATCCTCATTGTCAGTGTCCTTCCTGAACACCTGGCACACGTAGATGGCCTCCACACATTGGTCATTCTCCACATACTCATCACATGAATTTGTTGGCAGCGCCTCGTAGATGAATTTGATTTCATTACCACCTTTCTCTTCCTTTTCCAAGCTGAAGTACCCACCTTCTGGTTCTTCGTCATCATTCTTCTTTTCATCTTTTGTATGCTTACTGGGCGCCGTTTTGCTCCTGACACCAGAGTTGTCTGACTTTCCACTCCTGTCAGATTTTCTTGCACGACAGCGGCCATAGGCATCTTCGTCATCTATTTCACAGTCATTGTTTTTTTCGCTTCCCCCAGCCTGATGATTTGACCCATCTTTATGGGTGTTTCCTTCAGCCTTCTGATGATTTTTTCCCTTCTGTGTATGACAATCCTCTTGCTTCTTTGTGTCAATGAAGTTGCAGGCAGTTTCCATACTGGTGTTGGTCTTCTTACCCGACGGTAATGACACCTTTGACCCAGACCTATGTGGGCGTGAAGCTGATCGTGATCTTCGTGGCTTTTCTGGAGGATCGTTAATGCTAATTTCAGTGGTCTTTGTAATATAGTGATTATCAGTGGCACTCGTGCTACGTGTTCTTGAAACTGACCTCACACGACTCTTCTTCTCACTTGAGCCAAAGCCAAATCTTTCTAAGTTTTCGCTGAGAAAGGTTGATGGTCTCTCCGTATGACTGCCGAGGCTATGACGATGCTTCTTCGGCTCACCACGAGCTTCGCCCTTGCCTTCAGGGGAAGCCTTGGTACTGCTCCCACTTGGCACTGACCTGTTGCTCTTGCTACTCGGCAGGGATCTCTCGCCTTCACTACCCGCCGAGTAGATCTGATCATTCTTATTAGGCTTTTTCTTGTCTCGCTTGCCAGTAGATTTTTTCTTCCCCCCGACGTCTATATCCTGGAAAGAGACACCTGAGACCGCCTTGTACACAGTGGTCTTCCTCTGTGCCAGCATGAAGTGAGAGGGCGAGAACACCTTGTTAATGACAGGCACAAGCCTCTGCCTCACTCCACTGCTGCCACTCCCACCCTCCTCTGAACCTTTTTTTGTCTTCGAGGAACCACTTGAGGGCGGGAGGAAGACCTTAAACTCATTGCTGGCGTCCATGGTGACAAAGCCAATCGTCTAAGAGAATTCAAGTGATTTGGGCAAAGCGACCTAGGCCGCTATGAGTATAACGGGCCGGTCTTCCTTGCTATGAAGCGACATGTTTTTGTCTTCTCCCTAAACGCAATCCGCAACTCATTGTCGCCAAGGATAAAGAACATAATTATCCCTCACCAGGAAGTACATGCCGAGCACCTCTGTATGACTATGATCGCACTTCCTAGATACGAGCAAGGTGCAGCCTAGCACTGTGAGGCGAGCAGGCAATAGGAGCTGAGATAACTGGCTCCCTAAAGCAGAGACTGAGTGTCACGTGCCGATGCCATTCTCGTAGACTTGTGTTGCAAGCTCATCCTGTGGGAGGAAAAAGTATCATTTTAGTGCTCTATAATTTCCTTTTTCCAGTAGTACGAGAAATATATGAAAAATGATAAAAAATAAAGGAAAAGTAACGACAAAATCAATGACACTAAAGATAAAAACATGCACAATATGGGATACTAAAAATAAAATACCAAATGCCAAATGTATGCTCCGAAAACCATGATTGTTTATCATTCTCACACACACTGCTGTACCTACGTGCACCCTTGGAATAAAATATATTGATTTTTAAATCTAAATGTAGCTATTTTTATTAGGCTACCGTTCAAACGTATCTGCAGCTAGTAGTAGACCTACATAAACTAGCCCAGTTACGTGACGAAGATGACATACTATAAAATTCGGTAAAAGAAATGATTGGGAGAACACATTCAACGGATCAATACTAACATTGTCTACACAAGTGTTTACACCAGCAAGCCACACCCACACCAAACGGCGTACAACATAAATTTTCCAACAGCACAAACTGAGCATTTATTATACAAATGTCACAATAATAATGTGCTCTTCCAATTCAAAAAAAATAATTCCTATCAAGATAAAGAGTTGTCGCTACCACGAAGACTTTTATTACGTAAGTTTATGCATATCAGTAGATATAGGCTTATGTTCGACGACAAATATATATATATATATATATATATATATATATATATATATATATATATATATATATATATATATATATATATATATATATATATTTATATATAAACATATATATATATATATAATATATATATATATATATATAATATATATATATATATATATATATATATATATATATATATTATATATATATATATATATATATATATATATATATATATATATATATATATATATATATATATATATATATAACTAAAAATATGGTGTAATATTGCTATCACTTATGCTAATATAAATGACTATAAACTAACAGTTTTTTTTAAGGCCTTGACCAAGTTGAAAACTCATTAATTTTCACATCGCGAAGCTCTTTTAACTAACCTTAGAATATTGTGGCATAAGAAACACTTACCAGAATGCTCTTAAAAAACAATTAACAAAAGCTATATAAGCGTCAAGACCGGTGGTTAATACACTTTAAAATAATAGTATTGGCCAATTGCACCTGTTTTTTTCATATAATTGTTGTGGTAAGGGACGCAATACACACGCAGAATAAATGACTGCAGAACAACGGTGAATGGGGCACTGTAAATAATGATATACAAACCAGTGTATCTGAGAGAGAAAAAGTTTGTCATTAATTCCAATCAGTCACGCGAGGTGGCGAGTCCCGCAGACACCCCACAGCTGCAGACTAGGCTAGCGGCCAGTAGTAGCAACTCCCTGAATGTTTGGTAGGCTACGGTAAGCACATATCCCATCTCATATGCAAGCCAGCACCAAGAGTCTGCTAAATAGTCAATACCCGCGTCCACCTAATGTCTGCACCTGCTACAATGCACACACCAACAAGGTGGCATATATATATATATATATATATATATATATATATATATATATATATATATATATATATATATATATATATTGCGTTTGAAATTAATTTCCACAACCTGCATTTTATGCTGCAGGTGTGAATAAATTATTTTGAATTCAAAGACGACTCTATCAGTGGTGTTTAAGAACTGTGTAAATACTTCATTCGTAATGATGTACTATCAGTTACGTTTCCCCTTTGTAAATGCACATTAATAACACTATGTAAAAGACACATCGAACGCTTTATGTAGCATACATAAATCTGTGTATCTATGTATTTACTTATGTAGCTTAGCTTAGCATTTTAAAAGCGCTACAATTACCTTCTGTGGTTGATTGTTCAATAAATTCCTGAACTGTATGTTTGACAAATCTCTCACCCTGTCCATGGAGGACAGAAGAAAATATATATATGCTGGTTAGCATTGTAAATGTGTGGCCACGTCTGTATTAGAAAATAATAATACTAAAAAAAAAGTGTGTGTGTGTATGTACTCACCTAGTTGTGCTTGCGGGGGTTGCGTGTGTGTGTGTGTGTGTGTGTGTGTGTGTGTGTGTGTGTGTGTGTGTGTGTGTGTGTGTGTGTGTGTGTGTGTGTAACCAGCTTTACAAGATTGGCACTTGCTTAGCTAAATGAACTACGAGATTCATTTCCTGAACCCATTTTGTGCCTCTGCAACCCTTTCCACGGGATGGGTATGGGGTGCATAACAAATGACTAAACTAACGATTACAAGGATTCATTCCTCTTCATACAAAATGTTCATGTAAAATTAAAATCATTCCTGTAGTAAAGAGTTTGATGGGATAACATCAACATGTATTCTTTCTACGTTTGTAATGCCAGTATGATTAGCCTTATGGCCCTTTGAGAAACGTTCAGGCCTAAGGAAAATAATACCACCAGAAAAGAGGCTAAATAAATACCCGGATCTAGGTAAGAACTGCGTAGACTGCTAAATATCGTTCCAATTATCTTCTCTAATGAGGTGATGATCGCTTGCTGGGGGCTACCCAAGGTCAGATCGACCGCTTCCAGAACAAAATAATGCGTATTTATAGTCGAGTTAGGTGAGGAGGTGGCTTCTGTGTAGGATACAGAACTTGGCGGTGCATCACTTTCACATCCACCACCAGACCGAAAAGAATACGTAACTAGACAGTGCGTGTGACATTCACATCCGCCACGAGCCCGTGTAGGACACATAACTAATGTATACATCACCTTCACATCCTCCACCAGCCCGTGTAGGACACATAACTAATGTATACATCACCTTCACAGCCTCCACCAGCCCGTGTAGGACACATAACTAATGTATACATCACCTTCACAGTATCCATCACCCCGTGTAGGACACATAACTAATGTATACATCACCTTCACAGTATCCATCACCCCGTGTAGGACACATAACTAATGTATACATCACCTTCACAGTATCCATCACCCCGTGTAGGACACATAACTAATGTATACATTGTTACGTACTCCTAGCAGAATACGTATATAAATTTAAAATAAATATTATTTTATTTTATCATTGCATGTATATGTACACACATTGTGTTTTGGGTAAATTGTCGTGTGGTTTGGCAGCGTCAGTGGACAGGAGAGCGGTTGCCGTTGCACAAGTCTAATACCTGATTGATACGGGAAAGCTGGACCTGTTCAGTTTGAGAGTTCCAGATGTCACTTTATTTTAGTTAGAAAATGTTTCATATACTGTAATTAAACAGGTGTCATTATACTTATATATTTTGTAAGCAACTATTATATGTAAATTACATTCTTATGTGTTTTGAGAACAAGTGGTTGTTCAATTAGTTTATAATATTAAAAAGTCCTTAGTTTCCATCCCTCATCCTGGGATGAGGCAGACGGGAGGTGAGAATGTGGGTGGCGACAGAGCGAGAGTTCAGTAGCTGATACAGGACTAGGGGAGTAACATGTGGGAGATAAGTCTGTTATATTCTGTTATATTTTGTTGTGCCATAGTTACTATTATATATTACTTGCCATGAAAATATTTTTCATATATTCTACAAGTTAACTTTACCATCTGTGTTTTTATATTATACTGTTTTGAATATATAGCTATCATATTGTGTATCTATTCTTCAGTCCTAAACGAAGATTGTTAATTATGTGCTCATTACCTATTAAGGGGTTATACTGGTGATTCGCTATTGAGAACAGCAGTTGTGTCGTAACCCTAGACTTATTAAAATTTGGCTGCTGTAGGATCACGAGCCGTAACGTACGATAGGTAACAAAGAGTTATGGGGGCCTGTGCCGGGAAATATTGTCCCACTTTAACTTAACTATGCTAATCTAACCTTGCCTTCCTAGGTACCAGTGTCAAGTGTCTCTGTGTGTTTCTTAAGAACTATTCCATGTGCCAAGCAAGCCTTCCTGTGTGTCAAGTAACAACGTTTCACGATTTTGAGGTAAGTCATCCTATATATTTTGTTTGTGCAGTGAGGCCAAGCGAATTTTCAGTGTGGTGACAATTTTACAGTGAAGTGTAGTGCAGTGCCATTGTGTTAATTAATTTTGTGAATCAAGTGCCAAGTGTTAGTAACGATGGAGGAGAAAGTTGTAGCGTTGGTGGCTCACCCAGACTTTGAAGGGATTCAGAACCTTAAAAAGACTGAGTTAATACAAATGGCAAATCATTTGGATTTGACCGCCAGCAATAGAATGGTTAAAGCCCAAATATTGAAAGTCATTGTGACGCATTTTGTTGAGAATGGGGATTTAGATGAAGAAATTCTAGAAGAGTTAAGAGAGGAGTCGAGTGATCAGATGACGTTAAAGCGTCTTGAGTTAGAAGCGCAAATAGCCCATGCTAAGCTTGAAGCTCAAAAGGAACAGCAAATATTAGAGGCTGAAGCTCGTCAAAGAGAGATTGAAGCTCAACAGCAACAGCAAAAATTAGAGGCTGAAGCTCAGCAAAGGGAGCTGGAGACTAGGCGTTTAGAAATTGCGGCACAAAACCAGAGAGGTTTAATTGAGTTGCAACTTGAAGCCACAAAGAAGCAACAATTAGAGATTCAACAACAAATGGCTGACACTAACTTCAGGCTTGAATCACAGCGTATGGCAGCTGGGCATGGAAATACTAGTAATGTTTCAACAAATAGTGATAATAATCCCATCAGGATGAATAAGTATATAGAGTTGCCCAAGTTCAATGAGGAAGATCCTGAGGTTTTCTTTGCACATTTTAATAAAATTGCCATCAGTATGAACTGGCCAAGGGATCAGTGGGTAGCCATTATGCAGTCTCAATTCAAGGGGCGTAGTCAGGAGGTTTTCACATCCCTCCCTGACGCTCATAGTTTTGATTATGACTTTGTAAAGAAAAGCATCCTCAATGCATACCAACTAAATCCAGAGGCACACAGGCAAAAGTTCAGGAACCTAAGGAGAATCAAGGATCAGACAATAGCCGATTTTACTCGTCAGAAGACGAATTTTTGCAACAGATGGTTAAAGTCACTTGCAGTCACTGATTTTGATGCTCTAAAGAATCTTCTCATAATGGAAGAAGTATTGTCCTGTCTTCCAGACCAGTTGTCTACTTTTATGGCAGAACAAAAGAATGTAACCGATATTGATGAGCTGTCAAAGCTCGCGGATGAGCATGAGTTGCTGACTAAGGCCCCGTTTATGGCCACTTCACCTAAGTCTAGTCGTAGAGTAAATTTCAATGCTCACCGTACTCCTTATCAGTATAAGTCTCCTCCTGGTGCGACAGTTACTCCCGTGAACTCTTCTCTTACTAACCCTAAGATGGTTACTCCATTGCCAGGATCATCTAAGCCTAGTAATGCTAATTCTAAACCTACAGTTGGTTCTACCAGTGTGTCCACTGTAAGGTCCTGTTCCCATTGTAAGAGAAAAGGCCATGGAATTCATTCATGTTTTATATTGCACCCTGAGTTACGACCAACTGGTCTCATTTATTGCAGAGGTGTGCAAAATAAACTTACTAATAAACATGTAACTGTAAACCCCAATTGGGTGAAACAGTATTCACCATATATGTCTTCAGGTGAAGTCTTGTGTATTAATGGAAAGTGGAAGCCAGTGGTTATTCTTCGTGATACAGGTGCTTCCCAAACCATAATTTCATCCAGTATTCTTTCTGATGTGGAAAAGAGAGAGACAGGAAAGTTTGTTGTTCTTCAGAGTGTTGCAGGATGTAAAACTGTACCTCTAATAGACATTAATTTCAGATCCACCATTACACCACGTTTATGCACTGTGGGTGTTAGTACACAGTTGCCCATCCCAGGTGTGGATGTTATATTGGGTAATGATGTGGCCATAAATCATGATGTGGGTGAGATTGATCCCCGTTTGTGTAAACAGCCAGTTGCAGACCATGTTTATTCTGCCTGTGCTGAAGTTAGTTCTATGAAGGAACCTGTTGTAGAAGATGGTTTTGTCCCTTCTACCTGTGCTGATGTCAGTACTCTTATAAATCCAGTTGTCAGTTCTGATGTTGTTACTCAAGCATTTGTTCCAGTAACCAGTACCCCTTCAGTGGAGAAGTGGGATGTGGTTGTTCCAGATTCCTGTGTGGCCGATTTAGTTGTTGAGAGTAAGCCTGATACTATGACTCTGCTTTATTCCAATAAATTGGGAAAGGATGTCCATGTACCATTGTCTTGCCCGCTCACTACGAACGTTGTGCCAGGAGTTGAGAGAAACTTAAAAGCCACGACTCTGTATTCCAGCCAAGTGAATGGTTTAGGACAAGATGTCGGGTTGGCAGAAGTATTCCCGCTCACTCCAAGTTTAGAATCAGTTGTCGAGAGTAAGTCCGTTGTGGAGGCCCCGCCTCACCCTAGTCAAGGTGATATAATAGGGGAGGAGGTCAAACTACCTGTTACTTGCCCGCTCGCTTCAGATTCCCTTCATTTATGTGCTTTGAGTAGAACTGACCCTAAGATTTCAGAGAGAAGCAAGGAGACAGTCTGTACTGTAGATCCAGTTTTGGAGAGTGTGGGAAAGCAGCCAGAGGATCAGCTTCTGTTGAGTAGATGGAGACCCATTGAGCCTCCCTCTTCAGTTGTCTGTGAGGATGTGACCCAGCTTGGTAGTGATATTGTTGATTGTGAGCAGACAGTACTCCAAGCAGCTCCAGAAGTCATGGGAGGAAATTTTGGTAAAATCATTAAGAGTGGTAAAGCAGCAATTGGATCTAAGTTGAGGAGTTGTAATTCTTATTCTATGTGGAGGAAGTATTTCTCATTGTGTACATTGAGTCAGAGTGTGTGTAGGATGTTGAACTCTACTTTTATTCTGCAGCCATTTTCTTGTGAAGTAATGGACTGTGGGACATCTTTGTCAAGCCTTGTGGTGGAGCAGAGAGAGTTTACTCAAGTAGGTTGTGCATCCAGTTCTGAGGAAGTGGTGAGTTATGCTAGAGCAGTGTCTCTATATTCAGATCCAGTTAATTTTGATGCACGAGTAATAAAAGTGTATGTTCCACTTAAGTGTGGTGTTGACTTTCAGAGTCATATTGGAGTTGACTTTCAGAATCATATTGTGGGTGAAAGATTAAATCATACTGGGGAGCAGATGTTTGAGGCTCCAGGTGTGAAATTCAAGTTGGAGGATAAGGTTATCCTACCTAGAGTTAATTATTGTGAAGGGTTACAGATTATCCTTGGGTGTTTCCCAGGTAATCTGCTGTTCATCTTCAAGATGTTAAGACCCTTAAACCTCTTGGTTGATTGGTTGTTATCAGACGTAAATCACTTGGGAAGTGATGGTGAGGGTTGTAAAGTTTTCGGCATGTTTTATTTAGTCTCTTGGAAGACTAGACGGTTGATGAACGTGTGTGTTGTGTTCAAGTTCACCATCAGAGGGTGTGAACTTGTCTTGAGAGTTATGATTGAGATATGGTGCCTAGGCATATGCCTGTTTTCTTTCACTGATCGTTATGACAGAGTTATGAGGAAATTGATTTCTGTGTTCCTTATGGATCATCTGAGTCAGTTCGATCAGGTAGTCTTTGCACTTGTCTTGGGTTGTATTTCTTGGTTGGAAGGTCAAAGGTTTGATAAGTCGGTGTCTTGTGTTTCGGAAGGTTCTATGAATGGGAAAGTCTTATGCATAATTGTGAGGTTTAATGCTACTTTCTCTAATTTTAGTATCCATTGGGCGAGAGTATGTGTTCCACAGAGGATCAAGAGTGATGAGCAAATGTCTGTGTCAGAGCATACCCAGGAGAAGTCCCAACTCAACTCAACATACAGCCTGCTTCAATTAAGCAGTTCAGCTCCAGAAAAAAGGAGTAATGGAAAATCGAGGCTGTCTTGGAAAAATTCACCATGTGGAAAAGGAATCAAATGGAAAAATGAAACTGATCTTGGAGAAATAGTAGAAACATATGAAAAGCAAAATTGCCATGATAACTGTGTGAAAGCAGCTACCTTTATTGACAATTCTATTCATACTGTTGTAGATAGGAGTGTGAAATATGATCTAAAACAAAGTGAAATAAATGAGATAGTACCTTGGAGAGATAAATTTGCATACTCCAGTGACACATATGTAGAACATAGTCATAAGACTGAAATTTCTGAGTTTCCTGTAAAACTATATTTGGAGTGTTTTCATATTTGTCCAGAAATGTGTTCTTATTACTTATACATGTTTGGTGTAATTAATACCATAAATCTCAAGTGTCATACATTTTACTTTGAAAAAAATGCCATTGATCTTCAATCTATTGCATTTTTTTTCTTGGAGGTGGAAGTGTTACGTACTCCTAGCAGAATACGTATATAAATTTAAAATAAATATTATTTTATTTTATCATTGCATGTATATGTACACACATTGTGTTTTGGGTAAATTGTCGTGTGGTTTGGCAGCGTCAGTGGACAGGAGAGCGGTTGCCGTTGCACAAGTCTAATACCTGATTGATACGGGAAAGCTGGACCTGTTCAGTTTGAGAGTTCCAGATGTCACTTTATTTTAGTTAGAAAATGTTTCATATACTGTAATTAAACAGGTGTCATTATACTTATATATTTTGTAAGCAACTATTATATGTAAATTACATTCTTATGTGTTTTGAGAACAAGTGGTTGTTCAATTAGTTTATAATATTAAAAAGTCCTTAGTTTCCATCCCTCATCCTGGGATGAGGCAGACGGGAGGTGAGAATGTGGGTGGCGACAGAGCGAGAGTTCAGTAGCTGATACAGGACTAGGGGAGTAACATGTGGGAGATAAGTCTGTTATATTCTGTTATATTTTGTTGTGCCATAGTTACTATTATATATTACTTGCCATGAAAATATTTTTCATATATTCTACAAGTTAACTTTACCATCTGTGTTTTTATATTATACTGTTTTGAATATATAGCTATCATATTGTGTATCTATTCTTCAGTCCTAAACGAAGATTGTTAATTATGTGCTCATTACCTATTAAGGGGTTATACTGGTGATTCGCTATTGAGAACAGCAGTTGTGTCGTAACCCTAGACTTATTAAAATTTGGCTGCTGTAGGATCACGAGCCGTAACGTACGATAGGTAACATACATCACCTTCACAGTATCCATCACCCCGTGTAGGACACATAACTAATGTATACATCACCTTCACAGTATCCATCACCCCGTGTAGGACACATAACTAATGTATACATCACCTTCACAGCCTCCACCACCCCGTGTAGGACACATAACTAAACGGCTCATCAACACCGGAAAAGGAGCTACCTTCACCTTTAACCTTTTTAACCTCCCAAGTATTTTACGGGAAGCTCTCTCAAAAAGGGTAATCAAATACTAAGCCATCAGAGGACAGGCATTCTTGTGAGTGTTATTCATGACTGAAGAAGAGTTCAAACGTTATGGAAATTATGAAGAGATAGCGCTAAGCCAGTATGACCATAAAGCACTCGGAATGGATACGAGGAGAGAGTGCCCAACCACTTAGACCATTGGGAATGGAACGCCGACCATGCATGGATGATCGGGAGTACGCTAAGTGATCACCAAACCATCTCCTCTCATGCGTGGCCAGAGTAATAGATGCAAGATCTTTCCTTTCAGTCACCTTTCGTTAGGTCCGAAGATCAGCGTTTGTCCCCGTGGTTTGGTCTCTGCCAAGGCTTTCGTGTTGGTATTCTGATCAACCAGGCTGTTAGACGCAGCTATCACAGCCAGACATATGAATCACAGCATGGTCGATCGGGTATGCTCTGAAGACGTTTGTCAAGTTCTCCTTTGGGTACCGCAAGAGATCGGCAAGTAATGCCCCTTTTGTCTCGAGGGAGTGTTGAAAAGTCTTGGGCCCTTGATGTTTATAGAACTGTCTCTCAGCGTACCAACTGCACCTCTGCTTTTCTCTGCTTTTTAACAGGACTATTTTGCACTTCCTGCCATACATCCTGGTCTCACGTGGTGTTATTTCCGTGTGCAGATTTAGAACTAGTCCCTTTAATATTTTCCAGATGTAAATTATTATGTATCTCTCCCGCCTGCGTTCTAGGGAATATAGATTTAACAATTTTATTAGGTCCAGGTAATTTAGTTGTTTTCTCGAGTGGATTCTGGCAATATATGATATTTTCTGTACGTTCTCCAGGTCAGCAATTTCTCCAACTTTGAATGGGGCTGTTAGTGTGCGACAATATTGCACTCCTGAGATCACTAGTCTTAAAAAGTGTCTTCAGTGGTCTGGCATCTCCTGTTTGAAACATTTTTTTTTTATCCAACCTTTAATCTTTCTTGTAGTTGTGACAGCTACTTTAATGTGGTCGTTAAAAGTAAGGTCTTAAAACAAGATTACTCCAAAATCTTTTATTTTGCTTTCGGAACCGGGCCACGGGGACGTTGAGCCCAGAAATCATCGCGAGGTAACCGCAAGGTTATGTCCTGTGGTGTGATTTAGCGAGGTTTGCCGTGGAAAGCAAGAATAGCAACAGTCTAGTTATAATAACTTTAGGATGCATAAATTAAAAACAAGTCTGAAAATAATGTTATGTAACGAGATACTCCCACGTTATTAGGCCTACATGATTTAAATTCAGGTAACTAGGCCTAGAGATTATTCGACCGGTTTAGAGTGATTGAGGGAAGACAACCTGGGCTATACACGATATCACAAACTAACATATATAACAATATAAATTATGCCTGTGAAATATACTTAACAAAACTGCCCCACGTCCACTCTCATCCCGATTGCTTTCCACTTCAGTTCATCTCTCTCTCTCTCTCTCTCTCTCTCTCTCTCTCTCTCTCTCTCTCTCTCTCTCTCTCTCTCTCTCTCTCT